>NW_023665669.1:0-2707 GCF_014743375.2 Drosophila subpulchrella
TTCTGGCAACGCCATTTCAACGCATCAAGTGATTTCTTTCCCGCTTTTTTTTCCCGATACCCTACAAAATGGTATCCCCACTGGATCAGTCAAAAGGCCATATGCACAACCAGTACCCGTTGGACACAAGTCGCACACTATAAATTAAAAAGAAAATATCATATTTATTTAAGAATGAAAAATATTTTAAAATGTTTATTACTGGATGCCAACATTATATAAAATTAAATGTTTTTTATTATAAATAACAAAAGTATATAAATGTATATTATCAAAATTAAGTTTTACACAAGTCACATCTTTCTGCAGGTTAAGTAGTAGTATTCGCTAAAGACCCAATAGTTTTAAAGTTATATTTTAGATTTTATAGTATAGTATATGGTATAATTTTAAAGAAAGAAGTAGCTTGTGAAACTTTAAGCAGGGCATTTCGAACTTCGTTCATAGGGTTATCTTCTCCCCTGTCTTTTTTCCACAGCACCCTACTGGCAACCATCCCATACAAAAGCCGACCCACTGTAAAAATATTCTGTGGGAAAACGTACGGAAAACTAAAAACTGAAATCCAGAAATAAATAAATTGACGTGGCTATGACGCTTACACGGTTCAGATGGGCACGGCGGTGGGAAAAAGCAGGGAGCCGGGGTTCCTGGGATTGCAGGATGTGCAAGGACACAATCATCCGCGGCAAACCGAGCTGAGCTCCGCTTCTGTTGCAGCTTCTGCACTCGCTCGTAAATTCGGCATGAAAAAGTTGCACGAATAAATTAAATTTGTTTGTAGAGGGAAGGACCAAAAAAGGCGGAAGAAACGAGTAGGAAAATCTCCACTCTTTACTGCTTTTCCTGTCCACCGCTACTGCAAATTGTCTGGCTAGCATGTGAGTGCATCTGTATTTAATTTTGCCATTTTAAACGAAATTTTCACGCTGCCTGCATTTGAATTTTAATTTATACATTCGCATACCTCGACACGAACGATGACGAGTTGAGGCGTCTGGGGAATCCATTAGGAATTTCACTTAGCCGGTAATGAAAGCTCAACAAGAGAGCCAGGAATAATAGGAGCAGCAGCATTTTTTGGCCCGAAAGGCTGAAGATTCGGTTAGTTTAATTAGAGAGCTTTCTGCCTTCCTCTAAATTGGTTCATCTCGGTGTCTTTTCATTTGGGTCTGCTGCTTATTTTTCGCAAACTATTTTGAAAATGTACCAAGCGAAAATTGGTTGCATTCGAGAGCATTGTTTGGCCTTCTGAAGAGGTGAATTTATAAATGGCCCTTATGCTGTTTTCTAAGGGCTCCCAAATATTTTTTAAAAAGTAATAGGTTACTTTATTTATTTATTTGTTCTAAAGTTTAGAACAAATAAATAAATAAAGTAACCTATTACTTTTTAAAAAATATTTGGGAGCCCTTAGAAAACAGCATAAGGGCCATTTATAAATTCACCTCTTCAGAAGGCCAAACAATGCTCTCGAATGCAACCAATTTTCGCTTGGTACATTTTCAAAATAGTTTGCGAAAAATAAGCAGCAGACCCAAATGAAAAGACACCGAGATGAACCAATTTAGAGGAAGGCAGAAAGCTCTCTAATTAAACTAACCGAATCTTCAGCTTTCGGGCCAAAACAAATGCTGCTGCTCCTATTATTCCTGGCTCTCTTGTTGAGCTTTCATTACCGGCTAAGTGAAATTCCTAATGGATTCCCCAGACGCCTCAACTCGTCATCGTTCGTGTCGAGGTATGCGAATGTATAAATTAAAATTCAAATGCAGGCAGCGTGAAAATTTCGTTTAAAATGGCAAAATTAAATACAGATGCACTCACATGCTAGCCAGACAATTTGCAGTAGCGGTGGACAGGAAAAGCAGTAAAGAGTGGAGATTTTCCTACTCGTTTCTTCCGCCTTTTTTGGTCCTTCCCTCTACAAACAAATTTAATTTATTCGTGCAACTTTTTCATGCCGAATTTACGAGCGAGTGCAGAAGCTGCAACAGAAGCGGAGCTCAGCTCGGTTTGCCGCGGATGATTGTGTCCTTGCACATCCTGCAATCCCAGGAACCCCGGCTCCCTGCTTTTTCCACCGCCGTGCCCATCTGAACCGTGTAAGCGTCATAGCCACGTCAATTTATTTATTTCTGGATTTCAGTTTTTAGTTTTCCGTACGTTTTCCCACAGAATATTTTTACAGTGGGTCGGCTTTTGTATGGGATGGTTGCCAGTAGGGTGCTGTGGAAAAAAGACAGGGGAGAAGATAACCCTATGAACGAAGTTCGAAATGCCCTGCTTAAAGTTTCACAAGCTACTTCTTTCTTTAAAATTATACCATATACTATACTATAAAATCTAAAATATAACTTTAAAACTATTGGGTCTTTAGCGAATACTACTACTTAACCTGCAGAAAGATGTGACTTGTGTAAAACTTAATTTTGATAATATACATTTATATACTTTTGTTATTTATAATAAAAAAACATTTAATTTTATATAATGTTGGCATCCAGTAATAAACATTTTAAAATATTTTTCATTCTTAAATAAATATGATATTTTCTTTTAATTTATAGTGTGCGACTTGTGTCCAACGGGTACTGGTTGTGCATATGGCCTTTTGACTGATCCAGTGGGGATACCATTTTGTAGGGTATCGGGAAAAAAAAGCGGGAAAGAAATCACTTGATGCGTTGAAATGGCGTTGCCAGAC
>NW_023665670.1:0-3262 GCF_014743375.2 Drosophila subpulchrella
AGACACCTTTTCCGTGGAGATTGTGGCCTTCGTTGATGTTAATGTGCTGCCTGTCTCCTGTAATCTCGGTGGTTTGTGTGGAAGTCCTGGAGGAAACAGCTTCTTGCCGCCCGGAACTCTAAGCTCACTCTGCACAGAAAATAAAATGGTATTCTATATTATTAAGATAAGTTAGAGGTGTCTAAACTTAAAATTTTCTATGGGTTATATTTAATCCATTTGCTGTATGGATTATACTTTAGTTTTAAATAGTTTTTAATAATCTGGCTTTATTTTGACCTACACATAGAAATATCTAACCTTGAAACAATATATGCACAACTTTTTCAAACATGACTTAATATTTTGATATTATCAAGTGTAAAATTCTTAGCCTAACCCATGTAATATAAACAGGTTATTGAAATGTGATATATAATATCTTTTTTTTCTCAGTAAGTTTGTTGTGCTGATGGTAAAGTTTCCTAGAGACACGGATTGCATTCTGCAAGAGTCCTGCACTTGCCACCCCTCAGAGTTCGGAATGTCCCTGGAGTACGGAGAAAACTAAAACCCGAGTTCTGTTCTTCATCCAATCAAGTGCTTTTCGCGCATTAAATAAAAATTCGAATTGGATTTCACGTGAGCAGGGCGAGAACCTAATTGTATGAGGGTTGGAGGACTATGGGTTTTAGAGGGCTGGATCTGGAATTTGGAACTGGAGTATTCGGAGGGTAGTTGTCAGCCTCGAACGTCCCTGTTGCTGTTTGTTTAAATACCGTGAATAACATGTGGTTTTTTCCAAGCATATGGCAAGGACTTTGTCACTATTAAGGAGCCGTCTGTGCCCGGCTCGTTCTTCAGCTTGCCAAATCCTCCAATTAGACTGTCATTCATTTAAACGGATTAAAAATGCGCGAACGAGGGTCGCTCGTTTGGTTCTAACAAGGCCCGAGGGCCGGTGCATTGGTTGGTGGTGGTGGTGGATCTTGTGGTTGCCTCCGGTTTAGTCTTAGTCGGATTAGAGCCCTTGTTTTGGTTAACAAATCGGCTGATGACGATGTCGATTGCGATTCGATTCCAGCCCTGTTGCCCTGTGCGTTGGTCCAATCAGTTCGAGACGCACATTCGCCCGCAATCAAGCCAGGAAAAACATTTTCTGCTGTCATATGCAAAACGCCAACGATGCCACAACTGCACCTGAGTGGGTGGTGGTTGGTGGCTGGAACTTTATCTAAAATGCTTACGCTTGAGAAGCTTTCAATCGAATGCGGCATAAATATTTATGTGCCTCGATGTGGCAATATTTTCCGCAGCCCAAACACACAATTCGAACTCGTGAAACACAAACAGAACTCGCAACAGTTGCCAAGTGTTGGACTTGGTTGCTGGATAACCATAATGTCAAGAGCTCTTCGAGTGGGCCGGAAGAGGCGGCAGAGAACCGGAACCGGAACATCCACTTTGGGTTTTGAAACTTGGCAGGGTGTGTGTTTGGGTGTAATAGAATTTGTATTAAGTTTGGAAGAGAAAATCAAAATTCTTAAAATTGAGAAACATTTTTAAAAACAAATGTTCTACTATATCTTTCAATTAGAATAATATTTTTTATATTAATCTTATAATCTTAATCTTAATCTTAATCTGAGGGGACTCTCAGATTAAGATTAAGATTAAGATTATAAGATTAATATAAAAAATATTATTCTAATTGAAAGATATAGTAGAACATTTGTTTTTAAAAATGTTTCTCAATTTTAAGAATTTTGATTTTCTCTTCCAAACTTAATACAAATTCTATTACACCCAAACACACACCCTGCCAAGTTTCAAAACCCAAAGTGGATGTTCCGGTTCCGGTTCTCTGCCGCCTCTTCCGGCCCACTCGAAGAGCTCTTGACATTATGGTTATCCAGCAACCAAGTCCAACACTTGGCAACTGTTGCGAGTTCTGTTTGTGTTTCACGAGTTCGAATTGTGTGTTTGGGCTGCGGAAAATATTGCCACATCGAGGCACATAAATATTTATGCCGCATTCGATTGAAAGCTTCTCAAGCGTAAGCATTTTAGATAAAGTTCCAGCCACCAACCACCACCCACTCAGGTGCAGTTGTGGCATCGTTGGCGTTTTGCATATGACAGCAGAAAATGTTTTTCCTGGCTTGATTGCGGGCGAATGTGCGTCTCGAACTGATTGGACCAACGCACAGGGCAACAGGGCTGGAATCGAATCGCAATCGACATCGTCATCAGCCGATTTGTTAACCAAAACAAGGGCTCTAATCCGACTAAGACTAAACCGGAGGCAACCACAAGATCCACCACCACCACCAACCAATGCACCGGCCCTCGGGCCTTGTTAGAACCAAACGAGCGACCCTCGTTCGCGCATTTTTAATCCGTTTAAATGAATGACAGTCTAATTGGAGGATTTGGCAAGCTGAAGAACGAGCCGGGCACAGACGGCTCCTTAATAGTGACAAAGTCCTTGCCATATGCTTGGAAAAAACCACATGTTATTCACGGTATTTAAACAAACAGCAACAGGGACGTTCGAGGCTGACAACTACCCTCCGAATACTCCAGTTCCAAATTCCAGATCCAGCCCTCTAAAACCCATAGTCCTCCAACCCTCATACAATTAGGTTCTCGCCCTGCTCACGTGAAATCCAATTCGAATTTTTATTTAATGCGCGAAAAGCACTTGATTGGATGAAGAACAGAACTCGGGTTTTAGTTTTCTCCGTACTCCAGGGACATTCCGAACTCTGAGGGGTGGCAAGTGCAGGACTCTTGCAGAATGCAATCCGTGTCTCTAGGAAACTTTACCATCAGCACAACAAACTTACTGAGAAAAAAAAGATATTATATATCACATTTCAATAACCTGTTTATATTACATGGGTTAGGCTAAGAATTTTACACTTGATAATATCAAAATATTAAGTCATGTTTGAAAAAGTTGTGCATATATTGTTTCAAGGTTAGATATTTCTATGTGTAGGTCAAAATAAAGCCAGATTATTAAAAACTATTTAAAACTAAAGTATAATCCATACAGCAAATGGATTAAATATAACCCATAGAAAATTTTAAGTTTAGACACCTCTAACTTATCTTAATAATATAGAATACCATTTTATTTTCTGTGCAGAGTGAGCTTAGAGTTCCGGGCGGCAAGAAGCTGTTTCCTCCAGGACTTCCACACAAACCACCGAGATTACAGGAGACAGGCAGCACATTAACATCAACGAAGGCCACAATCTCCACGGAAAAGGTGTCC
>NW_023665671.1:0-3260 GCF_014743375.2 Drosophila subpulchrella
GGACACCTTTTCCGTGGAGATTGTGGCCTTCGTTGATGTTAATGTGCTGCCTGTCTCCTGTAATCTCGGTGGTTTGTGTGGAAGTCCTGGAGGAAACAGCTTCTTGCCGCCCGGAACTCTAAGCTCACTCTGCACAGAAAATAAAATGGTATTCTATATTATTAAGATAAGTTAGAGGTGTCTAAACTTAAAATTTTCTATGGGTTATATTTAATCCATTTGCTGTATGGATTATACTTTAGTTTTAAATAGTTTTTAATAATCTGGCTTTATTTTGACCTACACATAGAAATATCTAACCTTGAAACAATATATGCACAACTTTTTCAAACATGACTTAATATTTTGATATTATCAAGTGTAAAATTCTTAGCCTAACCCATGTAATATAAACAGGTTATTGAAATGTGATATATAATATCTTTTTTCTCAGTAAGTTTGTTGTGCTGATGGTAAAGTTTCCTAGAGACACGGATTGCATTCTGCAAGAGTCCTGCACTTGCCACCCCTCAGAGTTCGGAATGTCCCTGGAGTACGGAGAAAACTAAAACCCGAGTTCTGTTCTTCATCCAATCAAGTGCTTTTCGCGCATTAATAAAAATTCGAATTGGATTTCACGTGAGCAGGGCGAGAACCTAATTGTATGAGGGTTGGAGGACTATGGGTTTTAGAGGGCTGGATCTGGAATTTGGAACTGGAGTATTCGGAGGGTAGTTGTCAGCCTCGAACGTCCCTGTTGCTGTTTGTTTAAATACCGTGAATAACATGTGGTTTTTTCCAAGCATATGGCAAGGACTTTGTCACTATTAAGGAGCCGTCTGTGCCCGGCTCGTTCTTCAGCTTGCCAAATCCTCCAATTAGACTGTCATTCATTTAAACGGATTAAAAATGCGCGAACGAGGGTCGCTCGTTTGGTTCTAACAAGGCCCGAGGGCCGGTGCATTGGTTGGTGGTGGTGGTGGATCTTGTGGTTGCCTCCGGTTTAGTCTTAGTCGGATTAGAGCCCTTGTTTTGGTTAACAAATCGGCTGATGACGATGTCGATTGCGATTCGATTCCAGCCCTGTTGCCCTGTGCGTTGGTCCAATCAGTTCGAGACGCACATTCGCCCGCAATCAAGCCAGGAAAAACATTTTCTGCTGTCATATGCAAAACGCCAACGATGCCACAACTGCACCTGAGTGGGTGGTGGTTGGTGGCTGGAACTTTATCTAAAATGCTTACGCTTGAGAAGCTTTCAATCGAATGCGGCATAAATATTTATGTGCCTCGATGTGGCAATATTTTCCGCAGCCCAAACACACAATTCGAACTCGTGAAACACAAACAGAACTCGCAACAGTTGCCAAGTGTTGGACTTGGTTGCTGGATAACCATAATGTCAAGAGCTCTTCGAGTGGGCCGGAAGAGGCGGCAGAGAACCGGAACCGGAACATCCACTTTGGGTTTTGAAACTTGGCAGGGTGTGTGTTTGGGTGTAATAGAATTTGTATTAAGTTTGGAAGAGAAAATCAAAATTCTTAAAATTGAGAAACATTTTTAAAAACAAATGTTCTACTATATCTTTCAATTAGAATAATATTTTTTATATTAATCTTATAATCTTAATCTTAATCTTAATCTGAGAGAGTCCCCTCAGATTAAGATTAAGATTAAGATTATAAGATTAATATAAAAAATATTATTCTAATTGAAAGATATAGTAGAACATTTGTTTTTAAAAATGTTTCTCAATTTTAAGAATTTTGATTTTCTCTTCCAAACTTAATACAAATTCTATTACACCCAAACACACACCCTGCCAAGTTTCAAAACCCAAAGTGGATGTTCCGGTTCCGGTTCTCTGCCGCCTCTTCCGGCCCACTCGAAGAGCTCTTGACATTATGGTTATCCAGCAACCAAGTCCAACACTTGGCAACTGTTGCGAGTTCTGTTTGTGTTTCACGAGTTCGAATTGTGTGTTTGGGCTGCGGAAAATATTGCCACATCGAGGCACATAAATATTTATGCCGCATTCGATTGAAAGCTTCTCAAGCGTAAGCATTTTAGATAAAGTTCCAGCCACCAACCACCACCCACTCAGGTGCAGTTGTGGCATCGTTGGCGTTTTGCATATGACAGCAGAAAATGTTTTTCCTGGCTTGATTGCGGGCGAATGTGCGTCTCGAACTGATTGGACCAACGCACAGGGCAACAGGGCTGGAATCGAATCGCAATCGACATCGTCATCAGCCGATTTGTTAACCAAAACAAGGGCTCTAATCCGACTAAGACTAAACCGGAGGCAACCACAAGATCCACCACCACCACACACAATGCACCGGCCCTCGGGCCTTGTTAGAACCAAACGAGCGACCCTCGTTCGCGCATTTTTAATCCGTTTAAATGAATGACAGTCTAATTGGAGGATTTGGCAAGCTGAAGAACGAGCCGGGCACAGACGGCTCCTTAATAGTGACAAAGTCCTTGCCATATGCTTGGAAAAAACCACATGTTATTCACGGTATTTAAACAAACAGCAACAGGGACGTTCGAGGCTGACAACTACCCTCCGAATACTCCAGTTCCAAATTCCAGATCCAGCCCTCTAAAACCCATAGTCCTCCAACCCTCATACAATTAGGTTCTCGCCCTGCTCACGTGAAATCCAATTCGAATTTTTATTTAATGCGCGAAAAGCACTTGATTGGATGAAGAACAGAACTCGGGTTTTAGTTTTCTCCGTACTCCAGGGACATTCCGAACTCTGAGGGGTGGCAAGTGCAGGACTCTTGCAGAATGCAATCCGTGTCTCTAGGAAACTTTACCATCAGCACAACAAACTTACTGAGAAAAAAAAGATATTATATATCACATTTCAATAACCTGTTTATATTACATGGGTTAGGCTAAGAATTTTACACTTGATAATATCAAAATATTAAGTCATGTTTGAAAAAGTTGTGCATATATTGTTTCAAGGTTAGATATTTCTATGTGTAGGTCAAAATAAAGCCAGATTATTAAAAACTATTTAAAACTAAAGTATAATCCATACAGCAAATGGATTAAATATAACCCATAGAAAATTTTAAGTTTAGACACCTCTAACTTATCTTAATAATATAGAATACCATTTTATTTTCTGTGCAGAGTGAGCTTAGAGTTCCGGGCGGCAAGAAGCTGTTTCCTCCAGGACTTCCACACAAACCACCGAGATTACAGGAGACAGGCAGCACATTAACATCAACGAAGGCCACAATCTCCACGGAAAAGGTGTCT
>NW_023665672.1:0-2711 GCF_014743375.2 Drosophila subpulchrella
GTCTGGCAACGCCATTTCAACGCATCAAGTGATTTCTTTCCCGCTTTTTTTTCCCGATACCCTACAAAATGGTATCCCCACTGATCAGTCAAAAGGCCATATGCACAACCAGTACCCGTTGGACACAAGTCGCACACTATAAATTAAAAAGAAAAATATCATATTTATTTAAGAATGAAAAATATTTAAAATGTTTATTACTGGATGCCAACATTATATAAAATTAAATGTTTTTTTATTATAAATAACAAAAGTATATAAATGTATATTATCAAAATTAAGTTTTACACAAGTCAACATCTTTCTGCAGGTTAAGTAGTAGTATTCGCTAAAGACCCAATAGTTTTAAAGTTATATTTTAGATTTTATAGTATAGTATATGGTATAATTTTAAAGAAAGAAGTAGCTTGTGAAACTTTAAGCAGGGCATTTCGAACTTCGTTCATAGGGTTATCTTCTCCCCTGTCTTTTTCCACAGCACCCTACTGGCAACCATCCCATACAAAAGCCGACCCACTGTAAAAATATTCTGTGGGAAAACGTACGGAAAACTAAAAACTGAAATCCAGAAATAAATAAATTGACGTGGCTATGACGCTTACACGGTTCAGATGGGCACGGCGGTGGGAAAAAGCAGGGAGCCGGGGTTCCTGGGATTGCAGGATGTGCAAGGACACAATCATCCGCGGCAAACCGAGCTGAGCTCCGCTTCTGTTGCAGCTTCTGCACTCGCTCGTAAATTCGGCATGAAAAAGTTGCAGCGAATAAATTAAATTTGTTTGTAGAGGGAAGGACCAAAAAAAGGCGGAAGAAACGAGTAGGAAAATCTCCACTCTTTACTGCTTTTCCTGTCCACCGCTACTGCAAATTGTCTGGCTAGCATGTGAGTGCATCTGTATTTAATTTTGCCATTTTAACGAAATTTTCACGCTGCCTGCATTTGAATTTTAATTTATACATTCGCATACCTCGACACGAACGATGACGAGTTGAGGCGTCTGGGGAATCCATTAGGAATTTCACTTAGCCGGTAATGAAAGCTCAACAAGAGAGCCAGGAATAATAGGAGCAGCAGCATTTGTTTTGGCCCGAAAGGCTGAAGATTCGGTTAGTTTAATTAGAGAGCTTTCTGCCTTCCTCTAAATTGGTTCATCTCGGTGTCTTTTCATTTGGGTCTGCTGCTTATTTTTCGCAAACTATTTTGAAAATGTACCAAGCGAAAATTGGTTGCATCGAGAGCATTGTTTGGCCTTCTGAAGAGGTGAATTTATAAATGGCCCTTATGCTGTTTTCTAAGGGCTCCCAAATATTTTTAAAAAGTAATAGGTTACTTTATTTATTTATTTGTTCTAAACATTTAGAACAAATAAATAAATAAAGTAACCTATTACTTTTTAAAAAATATTTGGGAGCCCTTAGAAAACAGCATAAGGGCATTTATAAATTCACCTCTTCAGAAGGCCAACAATGCTCTCGAATGCAACCAATTTTCGCTTGGTACATTTTCAAATAGTTTGCGAAAAATAAGCAGCAGACCCAAATGAAAAGACACCGAGATGAACCAATTTAGAGGAAGGCAGAAAGCTCTCTAATTAAACTAACCGAATCTTCAGCCTTTCGGGCCAAAACAAATGCTGCTGCTCCTATTATTCCTGGCTCTCTTGTTGAGCTTTCATTACCGGCTAAGTGAAATTCCTAATGGATTCCCCAGACGCCTCAACTCGTCATCGTTCGTGTCGAGGTATGCGAAATGTATAAATTAAAATTCAAATGCAGGCAGCGTGGAAAAATTTCGTTTAAAATGGCAAAATTAAATACAGATGCACTCACATGCTAGCCAGACAATTTGCAGTAGCGGTGGACAGGAAAAGCAGTAAAGAGTGGAGATTTTCCTACTCGTTTCTTCCGCCTTTTTTGGTCCTTCCCTCTACAAACAAATTTAATTTATTCGTGCAACTTTTTCATGCCGAATTTACGAGCGAGTGGCAGAAGCTGCAACAGAAGCGGAGCTCAGCTCGGTTTGCCGCGGATGATTGTGTCCTTGCACATCCTGCAATCCCAGGAACCCCGGCTCCCTGCTTTTTCCCACCGCCGTGCCCATCTGAACCGTGTAAGCGTCATAGCCACGTCAATTATTTATTTCTGGATTTCAGTTTTAGTTTTCCGTACGTTTTCCCACAGAATATTTTTACAGTGGGTCGGCTTTTGTATGGGATGGTTGCCAGTAGGGTGCTGTGGAAAAAAAGACAGGGGAGAAGATAACCCTATGAACGAAGTTCGAAATGCCCTGCTTAAAGTTTCACAAGCTACTTCTTTCTTTAAAATTATACCATATACTATACTATAAATCTAAAATATAACTTTAAAACTATTGGGTCTTTAGCGAATACTACTACTTAACCTGCAGAAAGATGTGACTTGTGTAAAACTTAATTTTGATAATATACATTTATATACTTTTGTTATTTATAATAAAAAAACATTTAATTTTATATAATGTTGGCATCCAGTATAAACATTTTAAAATATTTTTCATTCTTAAATAAATATGATATTTTCTTTTTAATTTATAGTGTGCGACTTGTGTCCAACGGGTACTGGTTGTGCATATGGCCTTTTGACTGATCCAGTGGGGATACCATTTTGTAGGGTATCGGGAAAAAAAAAGCGGGAAAGAAATCACTTGATGCGTTGAAATGGCGTTGCCAGAC
>NW_023665673.1:0-3463 GCF_014743375.2 Drosophila subpulchrella
CTTCAGTATAATAATACATTTTATCAGGCGGTTCCATAAACAATTTATATATATTTATATTCTTCTAATAATAGTCCCGAAATAATTATTTTTATCAGGTGATTCCCAGTAAAGCTCACCATAAACCATTTATAAATACTGCTGCAAAATATTTTAGGAACCAACTATTTTTATGCCTAAAATAAATGTCCAAAATAAGCATTTTATAAATATGACGGATATTAAGATATTTTAATTCCTCTTTGACAAAGCAATATATATATAAATCTCATTGAGATATTTTGGGCATGTTTTATTAAAATGTGAGTTTAGTTGGTTTTAGTTAGGAGTAAGTTTAGACTGGTAAGCTTTCCTACTTATTTAATATCCAACCCCCTCTAAGAAAGAGTATCACAAAATGATGATGGAAACGTTTAGTTCCCAGGACGCGTTATTAACAACGTTCCCTTTTTCCCATTAATATGCATGAGTTGAATGTTTAGTGAGTTCGCTTCAGAACGGAGGCTAATGAAAGAAAAACTCTCCCACTTTTTCAGCATCGAAAACGAAGACTGGCGGGAGTGCGAAAAGAGCCTGAAGGAGTTCCTTGAACAGGAGCGTGCCAAAATGAAGGAGCGTTCGCTGCGCATCTCCCAGCCATTCTCATCGGATCCACAGGACATTCAGAACATAGTGAGGGCCAGGTGAGGATTATCCAGACCAGGAATTCCTATGATTTTAGGAGCTACAAATCTTTTCTTGCTTTTTAATTAGGCAAAAGTTCCGCGAGACAGAGCTACGTATTCGCAACCAGCTGGAGGACAAGCTGAAGGATGTGAAACTGGCAGTCACCACCCAACAACTTACCGAACTCATCGAGGATGCCCATCGATCCAGTGGGGAGATTGTGCGAGAGCCTTCGATAGAGGACGATGAGTACCACGAGGGCGAGCCACAGTCCAAGTATCTGGACGATGTCACCGACGTCTCCGAGGAGACGGTGATCAGCGAGGACGCCATCAGTCTCACCCTGGCCAAGCAGCAGTACGCCGAGGAACTGGAGGCCGAGATGGAGGACGAGTTCAACCGGGTCTGCTCATCTCCAAGCAGCAGTACGACCAGCTGCGCTTCGAGGATGAGAAGATCGTGGCGTTAAGGAATGCCAAAGTAAGTTCGCAGGTCCTCAAGGGCTTTCAGTTAAATTTAGAAAATGTTATACCTTATCGTCCATTAATGTCCAATTTACAGTGTCAAGTGTATGTAAAGTTTTAAAATATTTATAAATTTACCAAGTATTTACTACATTTATGACTTTAAGAAAATAATTTTTAAAGAAATTTACAAATATTTGTAAGTCTTTAAAATATTAAATACATTTATGAACATTATTTTTTATAATTATTTTTTAAATTTTGCTCAATACGAAACGTACAAAACAAAAATTTCATATTTCCTTTTTTGCTCCGACGTAATTTTTTCCATAAATCTAAAAGTATTTAAAATGTATAAATATTTCTTAAAAAAATTAATACGAAGAATAGTTTATAATATAAAAGATATTCTGTTATAGATTATGTTGGTATCAAAAGCTAGTTCGATTTAAGGTATTTTAATTTAAATGATGCATGTCAGTCTAAGCTATGCCGCTTTTGTTCGTTAAATTGATTTTTGAACTAAGGCGTTCTATCTTGTAATACCAAAATAATAACTTCAAAATTTTGCAAGTCTAAAATAAGAAAATAATGTAAATTATAGTGAACTACACTATAATTTACATTATTTTCTTATTTTAGACTTGCAAAATTTTTGAAGTTATTATTTTGGTATTACAAGATAGAACGCCTTAGTTCAAAATCAATTTAACGAACAAAAGCGGCATAGCTTAGACTGACATGCATCATTTAAATTAAAATACCTTAAATCGAACTAGCTTTTGATACCAACATAATCTATAACAGAATATCTTTTATATTATAACCTATTCTTCGTATTAATTTTTTTAAGAAATATTTATACATTTTAAATACTTTTAGATTTATGGAAAAAATTACGTCGGAGCAAAAAGGAAATATGAAATTTTTGTTTTTTGTACGTTTCGTATTGAGCAAATATTTAAAAATAATTATAAAAATAATGTTCATAAATGTATTAATATTTTAAAGACTTACAATATTTGTAAATTTCTTTAAAATTTATTTTCTTAAAGTCATAAATGTAGTAAATACTTGGTAAATTTATAATATTTTAAAACTTTACATACACTTGACACTGTAAATTGGACATTAATGGACGATAAGGTATAACATTTTCTAAATTTAACTGAAAGCCCTTGAGGACCTGCGAACTTACTTTGGCATTCCTTAACGCCACGATCTTCTCATCCTCGAAGCGCAGCTGGTCGTACTGCTGCTTGGAGATGAGCAGACCCCCGTTGAACTCGTCCTCCATCTCGGCCTCCAGTTCCTCGGCGTACTGCTGCTTGGCCAGGGTGAGACTGATGGCGTCCTCGCTGATCACCGTCTCCTCGGAGACGTCGGTGACATCGTCCAGATACTTGGACTGTGGCTCGCCCTCGTGGTACTCATCGTCCTCTATCGAAGGCTCTCGCACAATCTCCCCACTGGATCGATGGGCATCCTCGATGAGTTCGGTAAGTTGTTGGGTGGTGACTGCCAGTTTCACATCCTTCAGCTTGTCCTCCAGCTGGTTGCGAATACGTAGCTCTGTCTCGCGGACTTTTGCCTAATTAAAAAGCAGAAAAGATTTTGTAGCTCCTAAAATCATAGGAATTCCTGGTCTGGATAATCCTCACCTGGCCCTCACTATGTTCTGAATGTCCTGTGGATCCGATGAGAATGGCTGGGAGATGCGCAGCGAACGCTCCTTCATTTTGGCACGCTCCTGTTCAAGGAACTCCTTCAGGCTCTTTTCGCACTCCCGCCAGTCTTCGTTTTCGATGCTGAAAAAGTGGAGAGTTTTTCTTTCATTAGCCTCCGTTCTGAAGCGAACTCACTAAACATTCAACTCATGCATATTAATGGGGAAAAAGGGAACGTTGTTTAATAACGCGTCCTGGGAACTAAACGTTTCCATCATCATTTTGTGATACTCTTTCTTAGAGGGGGTTGGATATTAAATAAGTAGGAAAGCTTACCAGTCTAAACTTACTCCTAACTAAAACCAACTAAACTCACATTTTAATAAAACATGCCAAAATATCTCAATGAGATTTATATATATATTGCTTTGTCAAAGAGGAATTAAATATCTTAATATCCGTCATATATTTATAAAATGCTTATTTTGGACATTTATTTTAGGCATAAAAATAGTTGGTTCCTAAATATTTTGCAGCAGTATTTATAAATGGTTTATGGTGAGCTTTACTGGGAATCACCTGATAAAAATAATTATTTCGGGACTATTATTAGAAGAATATAAATATATATAAATTGTTTATGGAACCGCCTGATAAAATGTATTA
>NW_023665674.1:0-3465 GCF_014743375.2 Drosophila subpulchrella
TTTTATCAGGCGGTTCCATAAACAATTTATATATATTTATATTCTTCTAATAATAGTCCCGAAATAATTATTTTTATCAGGTGATTCCCAGTAAAGCTCACCATAAACCATTTATAAATACTGCTGCAAAATATTTTAGGAACCAACTATTTTTATGCCTAAAATAAATGTCCAAAATAAGCATTTTATAAATATATGACGGATATTAAGATATTTTAATTCCTCTTTGACAAAGCAATATATATATAAATCTCATTGAGATATTTTGGGCATGTTTTATTAAAATGTGAGTTTAGTTGGTTTTAGTTAGGAGTAAGTTTAGACTGGTAAGCTTTCCTACTTATTTAATATCCAACCCCCTCTAAGAAAGAGTATCACAAAATGATGATGGAAACGTTTAGTTCCCAGGACGCGTTATTAAACAACGTTCCTTTTTCCCCATTAATATGCATGAGTTGAATGTTTAGTGAGTTCGCTTCAGAACGGAGGCTAATGAAAGAAAAACTCTCCCACTTTTTCAGCATCGAAAACGAAGACTGGCGGGAGTGCGAAAAGAGCCTGAAGGAGTTCCTTGAACAGGAGCGTGCCAAAATGAAGGAGCGTTCGCTGCGCATCTCCCAGCCATTCTCATCGGATCCACAGGACATTCAGAACATAGTGAGGGCCAGGTGAGGATTATCCAGACCAGAATTCCTATGATTTTAGGAGCTACAAAATCTTTTCTTGCTTTTTAATTAGGCAAAAGTTCCGCGAGACAGAGCTACGTATTCGCAACCAGCTGGAGGACAAGCTGAAGGATGTGAAACTGGCAGTCACCACCCAACAACTTACCGAACTCATCGAGGATGCCCATCGATCCAGTGGGGAGATTGTGCGAGAGCCTTCGATAGAGGACGATGAGTACCACGAGGGCGAGCCACAGTCCAAGTATCTGGACGATGTCACCGACGTCTCCGAGGAGACGGTGATCAGCGAGGACGCCATCAGTCTCACCCTGGCCAAGCAGCAGTACGCCGAGGAACTGGAGGCCGAGATGGAGGACGAGTTCAACCGGGGTCTGCTCATCTCCAAGCAGCAGTACGACCAGCTGCGCTTCGAGGATGAGAAGATCGTGGCGTTAAGGAATGCCAAAGTAAGTTCGCAGGTCCTCAAGGGCTTTCAGTTAAATTTAGAAAATGTTATACCTTATCGTCCATTAATGTCCAATTTACAGTGTCAAGTGTATGTAAAGTTTTAAAATATTTATAAATTTACCAAGTATTTACTACATTTATGACTTTAAGAAAATAAATTTTTAAAGAATTTACAAATATTTGTAAGTCTTTAAAATATTAAATACATTTATGAACATTATTTTTTATAATTATTTTTAAATTTTGCTCAATACGAAACGTACAAAAAACAAAATTTCATATTTCCTTTTTTGCTCCGACGTAATTTTTTCCATAAATCTAAAAGTATTTAAAATGTATAAATATTTCTTAAAAAATTAATACGAAGAATAGGTTATAATATAAAAGATATTCTGTTATAGATTATGTTGGTATCAAAAGCTAGTTCGATTTAAGGTATTTTAATTTAAATGATGCATGTCAGTCTAAGCTATGCCGCTTTTGTTCGTTAAATTGATTTTTGAACTAAGGCGTTCTATCTTGTAATACCAAAATAATAACTTCAAAATTTTGCAAGTCTAAAATAAGAAAATAATGTAAATTATAGTGACACTTATAATTTACATTATTTTCTTATTTTAGACTTGCAAAATTTTTGAAGTTATTATTTTGGTATTACAAGATAGAACGCCTTAGTTCAAAATCAATTTAACGAACAAAAGCGGCATAGCTTAGACTGACATGCATCATTTAAATTAAAATACCTTAAATCGAACTAGCTTTTGATACCAACATAATCTATAACAGAATATCTTTTATATTATAACCTATTCTTCGTATTAATTTTTTTAAGAAATATTTATACATTTTAAATACTTTTAGATTTATGGAAAAAATTACGTCGGAGCAAAAAGGAAATATGAAATTTTTGTTTTTTGTACGTTTCGTATTGAGCAAATATTTAAAAATAATTATAAAAAATAATGTTCATAAATGTATTTAATATTTTAAAGACTTACAAATATTTGTAAATTTCTTTAAAAATTTATTTTCTTAAAGTCATAAATGTAGTAAATACTTGGTAAATTTATAAATATTTTAAAACTTTACATACACTTGACACTGTAAATTGGACATTAATGGACGATAAGGTATAACATTTTCTAAATTTAACTGAAAGCCCTTGAGGACCTGCGAACTTACTTTGGCATTCCTTAACGCCACGATCTTCTCATCCTCGAAGCGCAGCTGGTCGTACTGCTGCTTGGAGATGAGCAGACCCCGGTTGAACTCGTCCTCCATCTCGGCCTCCAGTTCCTCGGCGTACTGCTGCTTGGCCAGGGTGAGACTGATGGCGTCCTCGCTGATCACCGTCTCCTCGGAGACGTCGGTGACATCGTCCAGATACTTGGACTGTGGCTCGCCCTCGTGGTACTCATCGTCCTCTATCGAAGGCTCTCGCACAATCTCCCCACTGGATCGATGGGCATCCTCGATGAGTTCGGTAAGTTGTTGGGTGGTGACTGCCAGTTTCACATCCTTCAGCTTGTCCTCCAGCTGGTTGCGAATACGTAGCTCTGTCTCGCGGAACTTTTGCCTAATTAAAAAGCAAGAAAAGATTTTGTAGCTCCTAAAATCATAGGAATTCCTGGTCTGGATAATCCTCACCTGGCCCTCACTATGTTCTGAATGTCCTGTGGATCCGATGAGAATGGCTGGGAGATGCGCAGCGAACGCTCCTTCATTTTGGCACGCTCCTGTTCAAGGAACTCCTTCAGGCTCTTTTCGCACTCCCGCCAGTCTTCGTTTTCGATGCTGAAAAAGTGGGAGAGTTTTTCTTTCATTAGCCTCCGTTCTGAAGCGAACTCACTAAACATTCAACTCATGCATATTAATGGGGAAAAAGGGAACGTTGTTTAATAACGCGTCCTGGGAACTAAACGTTTCCATCATCATTTTGTGATACTCTTTCTTAGAGGGGTTGGATATTAAATAAGTAGGAAAGCTTACCAGTCTAAACTTACTCCTAACTAAAACCAACTAAACTCACATTTTAATAAACATGCCCAAAATATCTCAATGAGATTTATATATATATTGCTTTGTCAAAGAGGAATTAAAATATCTTAATATCCGTCATATATTTATAAAATGCTTATTTTGGACATTTATTTTAGGCATAAAAATAGTTGGTTCCTAAAATATTTTGCAGCAGTATTTATAAATGGTTTATGGTGAGCTTTACTGGGAATCACCTGATAAAAATAATTATTTCGGGACTATTATTAGAAGAATATAAATATATATAAATTGTTTATGGAACCGCCTGATAAAATGTATTATTATTACTGAA
>NW_023665675.1:0-3923 GCF_014743375.2 Drosophila subpulchrella
CTTGTCCAGCGATGACGGCTAATGGTCCTCGTTTCTCGCGAAGCTCCAACATAAAGGTTTTTAATATGCATGAGCACGTGACATTGATTTTTCTCTCCATGGTTTTTTCCCTACTCCTTTTGTGCCACGGTCTTTTTCAATTTTCCCGCTTTTAGACAGCTGACAGGACATTTTCCTGGCTCTTTAGATATTTTACCATATTTAGCTGAAATCTCTGCACTTTGTTTCTAGTACCGTGTTAACATTCTGGACGACTGGAATGCCCTGTGCCTGCGCAAACACATTCCCAGCAGCGAAACCTTCTCCCTGGCCACCACTTTGGGTCATCCGATGACAATTAGAGCCTGGTCCTTGGCTGGTCTGCCGGCAGATAATTTTTCGGTGGAGAATGGCATCATAGTGACCAACTCCAGTCGTTACTCGCTGCTCATCGATCCACAGGGTAAGTTATTAAATCACACTATGCATGTATACATATATCATATGATATGATATGATTTGGTGTATGTTATCATGTCATATGTTATCATATATCATATCATATCATATCATATCATATCATATCATATCATATCATATCATATCATATCATATCATATCATATCATATCATATCACATTATGTGTCATATATTATCATTAAGATCGTAATCCCTTGCAGTGCAAGCCAACAAATGGATCAAGAATATGAGAAGAACAACAACGGCCTGAAGGTGATCAAGCAGAGCGATGCCAACTACATGCAGTTTTTGGAGTTGGCCATAACCTTTGGTCAACCCGTGCTTATAGAGAATGTGGGTGAGTTCCGGTGGGGACATCTGCGATGCATGAACTTTATTCTTTTTCCCCCACTCCCAAGGTGAAAAGCTCGACTCGAATCTGACGCCCATTCTGGAGAAGAACATCATCAAACACAAGGGCGGTGTGTTTATCAAGAGCGGCGACCAAATGATAGAATACAATCCCAACTTTCGTCTTTACATAACGACCTGTCTCCGCAATCCGCGTTATCCGCCGGAAGTGATGGTTATGGTAAGTTGTCCAAAAAAAAAAAGTGTATAATAAAGGGAGAGCTCCAGTCTGGAGTCTTCAGTCTGCGGCAATGATGACGTTAGTTGTGTAATAAAACGACCAACTTAAATTGATATTTGGAGGATGCGATGCAGCGCAGCAGGCGCTGGGATATGCAAATTTTCGTTGGCATTGACGATGATGTGGATGTGGCTGTGGATGGGGCTGTGGAATGGTGATGTACGTGCGAGGTGGCTGCATAACTAGCAGCCAAAGCCCCGACATCGAGGACATCTATCCCAATGCTCGCCTGCTCATCCTGCTCCTCCTCGACGTGTTTATAAATTTTTTCCAGCTTTTCGCTCCTGCTGCCGTTTGCCATCGCTTTTTATGCTGCAACTGTTGTCAGCAGTTTTCCCTTTAACCATCTCTATTTTAGCCAGCCCAACTCCCACACAATTTTTCTCTTTTTGTGGCACATTGTGTGTTTATTTTGAGTTTTCCTTCCATTTACGTGCCACTCTCGGTGGTGGAACCACTCTGCCACCCATGCCACCACCACTGATCCTGTCCTGCCTTCTCCATTTTTTCTCCTCTGTTTAGGTAACAGTATTAAATTTCATGATAACGGAGCAGGGATTACGCGAACAATTGCTGGCGATTGTGGTGGCTCACGAGCGTCCCGATTTGCAAGAGAAGAAGGAACAATTGATTATTGAGTCCGCAAGGAATCGTGATGCATTGTACACCATCGAATCGAAGATATTAGAGGTAAGGCTCTTTGGCTGCTCCTGGTCGTCCTGATATTCCTGCTAGTCCTGCTAGTCCTGCTGATTCTGCTCCTTCTGCTGCTGTTGGCATAATAAATGTTTTTATTCCCTCGCATGCTCTTTGAGCACTCCGGCAGTTGCCATTCCAATCCGTTGGCCATGCTCCGCAGATTCAATTAGAGCCCGGCCAGCAATTTAAATTGCTGGCCGGCTCTAATTGAATCTGCGGAGCATGGCCAACGGATTGGAATGGCAACTGCCGGAGTGCTCAAAGAGCATGCGAGGGAATAAAAACATTTATTATGCCAACAGCAGCAGAAGGAGCAGAATCAGCAGGACTAGCAGGACTAGCAGGAATATCAGGACGACCAGGAGCAGCCAAAGAGCCTTACCTCTAATATCTTCGATTCGATGGTGTACAATGCATCACGATTCCTTGCGGACTCAATAATCAATTGTTCCTTCTTCTCTTGCAAATCGGGACGCTCGTGAGCCACCACAATCGCCAGCAATTGTTCGCGTAATCCCTGCTCCGTTATCATGAAATTTAATACTGTTACCTAAACAGAGGAGAAAAATGGAGAAGGCAGGACAGGATCAGTGGTGGTGGCATGGGTGGCAGAGTGGTTCCACCACCGAGAGTGGCACGTAAATGGAAGGAAAACTCAAAATAAACACACAATGTGCCACAAAAAGAAGAAAAATTGTGTGGGAGTTGGGCTGGCTAAAATAGAGATGGTTAAAGGGAAAACTGCTGACAACAGTTGCAGCATAAAAAGCGATGGCAAACGGCAGCAGGAGCGAAAAGCTGGAAAAATTTTATAACACGTCGAGGAGGAGCAGGATGAGCAGGCGAGCATTGGGATAGATGTCCTCGATGTCGGGGCTTTGGCTGCTAGTTATGCAGCCACCTCGCACGTACATCACCATTCCACAGCCCCATCCACAGCCACATCCACATCATCGTCAATGCCAACGAAAATTTGCATATTCCCAGCGCCTGCTGCGCTGCATCGCATCCTCCAAATATCAATTTAAGTTGGTCGTTTTATTACACAACTAACGTCATCATTGCCGCAGACTGAAGACTCCAGACTGGAGCTCTCCCTTTATTATACACTTTTTTTTTTTTGGACAACTTACCATAACCATCACTTCCGGCGGATAACGCGGATTGCGGAGACAGGTCGTTATGTAAAGACGAAAGTTGGGATTGTATTCTATCATTTGGTCGCCGCTCTTGATAAACACACCGCCCTTGTGTTTGATGATGTTCTTCTCCAGAATGGGCGTCAGATTCGAGTCGAGCTTTTCACCTTGGGAGTGGGGAAAAAGAATAAAGTTCATGCATCGCAGATGTCCCCACCGGAACTCACCCACATTCTCTATAAGCACGGGTTGACCAAAGTTTTGGCCAACTCCAAAACCTGCATGTAGTTGGCATCGCTCTGCTTGATCACCTTCAGGCCGTTGTTCTTCTCCATATTCTTGATCCATTTGTTGGCTTGCACTGCAAGGGATTACGATCTTAATGATAATATATGACACATAATGTGATATGATATGATATGATATGATATGATATGATATGATATGATATGATATGATATGATATGATATGATATGATATGATATGATATATGATAACATATGACATGATAACATACACCAAATCATATCATATCATATGATATATGTATACATGCATAGTGTGATTTAATAACTTACCCTGTGGATCGATGAGCAGCGAGTAACGACTGGAGTTGGTCACTATGATGCCATTCTCCACCGAAAAATTATCTGCCGGCAGACCAGCCAAGACCAGGCTCTAATTGTCATCGGATGACCCAAAGTGGTGGCCAGGGAGAAGGTTTCGCTGCTGGGAATGTTTTTGCGCAGGCACAGGGCATTCCAGTCGTCCAGAATGTTAACACGGTACTAGAAACAAAGTGCAGAGATTTCAGCTAAATATGGTAAAATATCTAAAGAGCCAGGAAAATGTCCTGTCAGCTGTCTAAAAGCGGGAAAATTGAAAAAGACCGTGGCACAAAAGGAGTAGGGAAAAAACCATGGAGAGAAAAATCAATGTCACGTGCTCATGCATATTAAAAACCTTTATGTTGGAGCTTCGCGAGAAACGAGG